>NC_066512.1:1431584-1436137 GCF_024679095.1 Eriocheir sinensis
AGAAGGAGAAGGAGAAGAAGGAAAAGAAGGAGAAGGAGAAGAAGGAGAAGGAGAACGAGAAGAAGGAGAAAGAGACATGGAAACATGGAAACATGGAAATTCAGGCAACAGAAAACTTATTGGCTCATTACGAGGTCGCCCGCTTGGGTGATTTAATCTGCTCGACCGCCACTTGGGGCTTGGTGAGCAGATGAAAGCACCTCGATATTGAGGAGCAGATGGAAGCCCCTCGTTATTCAGTTTACTCCTGACGCAGCGAAATGACGGTCGATTCTATATTTGAAGGAGCTGATGGTATTCGCATTTACTACTTCTGAGGGAAGATTGTTCCAGTGGCGGATGACTCGGTTTGAAAAGAAACTCCTTCCAATGTCTGTGTTACATCGACTCGACTGAATGGGTAAACCGTTATTTCTAGTTCTTGAGTTGGTTTGCAGTTCAAAGAATTTGGAGTAATCGACGTTATTGAACTTTTTTAGATACTTGAAGACTTGAATCATCCTCGTAGGCTGCCTTTTCTCCAATGTAAAGAGATTGAGTCGCTTGAGTCGTTCTCGTACGGTTGAGCCCTGAAGGTTGGAATCATCTTTGTGGCGCGTCGTTGAATCCTTTCCAGTAAAGCAATGTCCTTTCTGTAATTGGGAGACCAGAACTGCACTGCATACTGAGGTGCGGTCTACCATGGAATTATAAGGCGATAGCATCACGTCTGGTGTTTTACACTGAAGTTTCTCGCGAACCCGAGCATAATGTTGGCCTTGTTGCAGGCTTTTTTACAGTGATTCGCGTGTTTCAGGTCACTGCTGATAGTGACTCCAAGATCCTTTTCTCCCGCATCGCTTGCAGAGGTCTCCTATTCATGATGTATGTGTGGTTACTATTTTGGGACCCAATGTGCATGACTTTGCATTTGTCAACATTAAAAGACATTTGCCATTTTTCCGACCATTCGATAATGTGATTGAGGTCTTTCTGAATGATTTCGCAGTCGGTCTTTGTGAGGCATCTCCAACCACCTTGGTGTCATCTGCAAATTTCGATATTGTGGATTTCAGTCCTGATTCTAGGTCATTGATATATATGATAAAGAGATGGGTCCCAGCACTGACCCTGAGGCACTCCACTAGTGACTGGTAGCCAATCGGAAGGCTGTCCGTTGAGTAGTACTCGCTGTTTTCTGTCGGTGAGCCAATCTCTTATCCACGCGATCAGATTGGCTCCGATGCCTGCCGAGTGCAGTTTCTAAGGAGTCGCTCGTGCGGTACCTTGTCGAAGGTTTCTGAAAGTCCAGGTATATACATCACTGGGGATGGGCATCCCAGTTCTTATATATACCTGGAAGAAGTCTAATAAATTCGTTAGCAGGAGCGCTTGTTTCAGCCATGCTGGGTGTCAGGAGATTATATTATTGTTTTCTAGAAACTTAACAATGTTTATCTCTAATAATCTTTTCGAGTATTTTTCCCTGCCACTGATGCCAAACTTATGGGCCTGTAGTTTGAAGGCAACGCTTTCATTTTTTTTTTCTTATCGGTGTTACGTTCGCCATTTTCCAGTCTTCAGAGGCCTTGTTCAGTTGTAGTGACCGGTTAAATATACTAATGAGTGGCTGAAGTATTTGTTGTTAAAGCTCTTTAATAACCGCGGGGACAAACTGTCGGGTCCCGTTGACTTGTTCGTGCCGAGTTTGTCCAAGTACTTTTTACTTCTTGGTCGCATATTGAGTCAATTTCCAGCGGCGTGATCTCACTCGGCGGGCAGGGCTCGGGAATGGTTTCGATGTCCTCGACTGTGAATACGGATGCGAAGTTACTGTTGAGGATTCTGGCCTCTGTTTACTGTCCTGAGTTACAGATCCAGTCTCGTCTGTCAGGGGACCAATATTGATTTTACTTTCTTTTTCGATCTTATGTACGTGAAGAATTTCTTGGAGTTAGTTTTGATTTCGCGCGCTATTTGCTTTTCATAGTTGCGTTTGCTACCGAATAAGGCTGCGACAAGCTCTGAGGCTGTTGTGGTACTGTGTGCTGGCTTCGGCCGTGCATTCTCTTTCATCGAATTATAATTCCTTTTTTTAGGTTTACTCTTTTATTTCTCTGGTCATCCACGGTGGATCTACGGCCCCATTTACTCGCCTGGATTTCGTAGGCACTGTAGCCTTCTACTTGCAACAGCTTATCTTGAAGACGTTCCACCGTTGTCGATTGTATTGTCGGTGATGCCAAGTTGGTCCCAGTTCAGGGGGAAGCAGTACGGGCTAAGTTGAAATTTTTTTTTGTAATCTGGTATCACTGATGGATTACCTACGAGTTTGTGACATATGTTGATATTAAAACGGATTAAGTGGTATCGTACCCATTAAGTTTCTCACCAACTGTACAGTCGCGAATGAGGTCGGGGTCGCTTACTAATACCAGATCCAGCAGATTGTTTTCTCTTGTTGGTTGAGTTACAACTTGAGTGAGGAACGAATCCTCCACCATTTCTAAAAGCCTGTTACCCTCTTTGATCTCCAGTCATCAGTCCCCAGTCAATGTTAAGGCAATTAAAGTCCCCAATTATAATTGCTTCCTTGCTTTTGTGTTAGAGAGTGAATCTCTTCGTAGAGGGCAGTGTCATCGGCTGCCTGTTGTTTCGGAGCCTGTATACGGTTGCAAGTGTTAGTTTCTTGTTATTTGCGGTTATTTCACATAGACAGAATCGTATTTCTGCGTCCTGTTTGTCTATTTTATGGCAGGGAGTGTACTTTTTACATGTAGCAAACTTCCTCCTCTTCTTGTGCTTTCGACTTTTGTGGAAGCTTTCGTACCCAGGGAATGACATTTCGGATTCTAGATGGGTAGAGTTGGCCCAAGTCTCTGTGATGGCTACCACATCTGGTTTCTCTGTTGCAATGTACGCCCTAATTTCGTCCTTTTTGGGTATTAAACTACGTGCATTTGTGTACATGATAGAAATGTGGCCGTGACGAGTTGTACCAGTTCGCTTGTCGGAGGCGTGGTTAGTTACACAGTTTCTTGTGAGTCGCACTGACGCTACGGGTTGGTTGGTCAAGGGCTGCCTTTGCCCCGTCCTCGCCCGCCGTTTTTTTAAAAGGAGAAGGAGAAGAGGGAGAAGAAGGAGAAGGAGAAGAAGGGGAAGGAGAAGAAGGAGAAGAAGGAGAAGGAGAAGAAGGAGAATTAGAAGGAGAAGAAGGAGAAGAAGGAGAAGAAGAAGAAGGAGAAGGAGAAGGAGAAGATGAAGAAGGTGGAGGAAGAGGCGGTAAATAAGAAGAAAAGGAGGATGAGGAGTAGGAGGAGGAAGAGAAGAAGGAGAAGAAGAAGGAGAAGGAGAAGGAGAAGGAGAAGGAGAAGATGAAGAAGATGGAGGAAGAGGCGGTAAATTAGAAGAAAAGGAGGAGGAGGAGGAGGAGGAGGAGGAGAAGAAGGAGAAGAAGAAGGAGAAGGAGAAGGAGAAGGAGAAGAAGATGAAGAAGGTGGAGGAAGAGGCGGTAAATAATAAGAAAAGGAGGAGGAGGAGGAGGAGGAAACATGGAAACATGGACTAGCAGGCAGCAGAAAGCCTGTTGGCTCATTACTAGGCTGCCTGCGTTCAGTGATTCAATCAATCCGTTTGCCATAGGAGTGGCTTGCAGGGAAGGATTAAAGCACTTGTGTATTTACTCTTGGGAACGTTCAGTTCACTCCCGATGCAGCAAAGTGGCGATCAATGCGTTTCTTGAAGGAGTTGATGGTCTCTGCGCTAACCACTTCTGCAGGAAGGCTGTTCCAGTGCCGAACAACTCTATTCGAGAAATAACTCCTGCCGATGTCGATATTGCATCGCTTTGCTTGAATTGTTTTTCCGTTGTTTCTTATTCTCAGGTTGGTTTGTAGCGTGAAGAGTTTGGAGTGATCAACGTTGCTGAGCTTGTTCAGGTACTTAAAGACTTGTATCATGTCTCCCTGCAGGCGTCTCTTTTCCAACGTGAAGAAGTTGAGTCGCTCGAGTCGCTCTTCATAGGGCTTCGTCCTCAGTGATGGTATCATCTTCGTGGCGCGGCGCTGTACTCTCTCTGGCACCAATGTCTTTCCTATAATTAGGAGATCAGAATTGCACGGCGTATTCCAGGTGGGGCCTTTACCAGCAGAATTGCACAAGGATAACATAACTCCGCGTCTTGTATTCGAAGTTACTCGATATGAACCAAAGCATTGTATGGGATGTCGTACAGGCGGACTTGCAGTGTTTTATTTGTTTAAAGTCACTGCTGATGGTGACCCAGAGGTCTCTTTCCTCTTGCACAACATGTAGTGGTTCGCCACCCATGTGGTATGTGTGGTTGCTGTTTCTGGATCCGATATGCATTACTTTACATTTGGCAGTGTTGAAGGACATCTGCCATTTTTCTGACCACCGAGTGATCTGGTCCAGGTCTCTCTGGATAATTTTGCAGTCTGCCGTTGTGAGGGCCTTCCCACCCACCTTTGTGTCGTCGGCAAATTTGAAAGATTGATTCAATCCTAGTTCTATATATACAATTTCCAAGGTATATATAAGAACTGGGATGCCCA
>NC_066512.1:1436237-1473275 GCF_024679095.1 Eriocheir sinensis
CTGCAAATCGTCCGGGACAGACGTCACACTTAAGGTTCGAAGGCATTGTTTGAAATTTAAGCGAGTTAACAGTTTGGGCAAATATTAAAAGCGCTTTCGAAATAACTTAAAGTGTGACCATAAATTGAGTTGGATAAAAATTGTGCATGGAAATTAGATACTGCTGTGTTAGATGCCTCCAACACTGGGAGTTCGCTCCCACAGGGTCTTGAAAACGCCTCAAAGACCAATCGCTTGTCCTGAGCCTCGGTCACGAGAGAGACTTTCACAACCTGGCGCTTTTCAGCTATTGTCCTCGAAGTTTTGTCCCATAGAACGGGGCCGGCGTAGTCACACAGAGCAGAGCTGGCAAGGGAGGAGAGGAACCAGCAATTCGTTTCCACTTTCCGAAACGTCTAACCCAACTCTGCGACCCTTTCGAGGCCTGGCCAGTGGCACCTGTCACCAGGTGTTCTCCACCAACTCTAGAGAGTATCAGACGCCCTTCCTGAGAGACCAAAAAGCTGAAATATTCCTTTAGTATAAGAAAACCCCTCAGAAATTCTACCTAGAAGCCGGGAGGTACAACCTCAAATGGCCCACGGAAGACATCTCTTTCAGGAGAAAACAAGAACCAGCTGTTATGCAGAATAGGGATGGGAGTACCGTCGATAGAGGGGAGGGACGGGGAGCTCACACCGACAAATGGTTCCCAGGGAGGCTTTTTAGTGTAGAGGTCGCCACACTCCTCTACACCGCAGGCCTAAATAATTTTGCATGGTCCAGCTGACTAGGACCCTGGAACTCCAGCCATTGTCTCATAAAGAGATCCTCTGCCTGCAGTCCAATCCACCACTGCTGCTGCCCAGAGGCTTCACCGTGACCCTGGCACGGGAGACAGATCAGGTATTACACCTTATCCAAGGGTGACCTGAGACTATGCAGGGCAGGGATGTCTAGTTCCCTGAGGTGAAAAACACTTCACCCGCATACCGGAAAAAAGAAAGAATGGATGAGGAGATAGAAGGAAGGGAGGAAAGAGAGGATAAGAGGAAGAAGAGAAAGAGAAATAGAGGAGAGAGGAAGAATGGAGGAGAGAGAGAGGGGAGGAAAGGGTGAGAGATGGAAGGAGGGAAGGAGGAAAAAAAAGGGAAAGATGGAATGAAAGAGAGGAAAAGAAAAGGAAGAGAAGAGGAGAGAGGAAGGAGGAAAGGAGAGAAGAAGGAAAGAAAAGGAAAAGTTGGAATGAAGGAAGGAAGGAGAAGAGGGAGGAAGAAGAGATGAGAGAAACTGAGGGAAGGGGGAAAGAAGGAGGGAGGAAGAGAGAGAGAGAGAGAGAGAGAGAGAGAGAGAGAGAGAGAGAGAGAGAGAGAGAGAGAACTGAGTTTATGAGTTAGAGAGAAAAAAAGTACTTAAGATAAACGGAGTCTCTCTTTGATTTCAGGAGTTCTAATACGGACTTGGGCGGAGAGCGACTTTTTCAGTAAGGCTTTCAGCCAAAAACAACCGCTTACAGACTCTTTGTAGGGAGCTTGACGTGGAGTTCTTCAACGCATGGGACAATTTCTATGGACAAAGTGAGCTCTTCCACAGGGACGGATTGCACCTGTCTCCCATCGGGGCAGCCAGATTCGGAAGGCTCCTGAACGACGCAGTACGTGTCATCCGAGCAAAAAACAAGTCACAGCCACGTCCCTCCACCCCGCCCGTGTAATTAGACGCCGTGCATCGCAACAAACCCGTAACCGTGATCCCGCAAGTACCACCACCTCTATTACCAAGCCTCTAGGTAACTTAAAAATCTTTAGTTTCAATGCGCGTAGCCTAAGAAACAAATCTGATGAACTGAGATGTCTTGCTCTAACAGAAAATTTTGACATAATTGCTATAACCGAAACATTTATCGACACCACAAATATTGATTTAAGTTCCGAATACAACATAGATGGCTACAGACTCTTCAACAAAGATCGTGTAAACCGTAGAGGCGGTGGCGTCGCCCTTTATGTCAAAAGCTATTTGCAACCCACTGACAAAACACCGGGAAACAGTAACGTTGAACATTTGTGCGTGCGAATAAACATTGCAAAAGTCAATTTAAATATATCTGTCACCTACAGACCTCCCGGGCAATCACTCGATGACGACCTTGAAATGTACAGCGTCTTAAGGCAGTCACTTAATAACAACGACTCACTGATATTAGGAGACTTTAACCTCCCCCATATCGACTGGGCGACACTGTCAGGTACAGAAGGCGAGTCACATAGAATGATCGAATTTCTAGAAGAAAATTATCTAAGCCAAATGGTTTCTGAGCCAACTCGACAAAATAATATACTCGACCTTCTTATAACGACCCAAGATAACCTAGTCAGTAATGTCACGGTAGGAGAACACCTCGGTTCTTGCGATCATAAATTAGTGCGCGTCGACATTAGAGCTCAATCATCAGTGACTGAAAATAAAGTAAAGGTGCCCAATTTCAAAAGAGCTAACTTCGTAGAAATCCGACAAAAACTAACAGAAATACAACTATCAGATGACGGCAACGTAGAGGAAGTCTGGCTAAGCTTTAAAAACCACTTACTCACTCAGCAGAACACATTCGTCCCCTTGTGTGAGAAGAGAATTAACACTAATAAAAGCCCACCGTGGTTTAATAGCGAAATTAAACAATCAGTCAATGAGAGAAAGTTGTTTTACAGGTTAAAGAAAGAACACAGCACGCCCGAAAACATTAGCCTTTATAACGATGCCAGGCGACGAGTAAAAAGACTAGTAGGTCAGGCAAAGCGTAGATATGAAGAAAATATTGCAGCCAACTGTAAAAATAATCCGAAATCTTTCTTCAGTTACATAAACAACAGAAAGGCGATCAAAAGTGGTATTGGACCTTTAACAATCAGCGACGGTGCACTAGTGACTGACAGCCAATACATTACAAACCTCCTAAACAATTACTTTTCCTCGGTGTTTAATACTACCAGTCTTCCTCTCGCTACCACCAACACCAGTACTATTGTAAATCTCGAGCATGCATTGCCTAATTTTGAAATAACAACCGATGAAGTCCTTAAAGCTCTCCATTCACTTAAAACAAATAAAAGTCCCGGACCCGACAAAGTATATCCTATACTGCTTAAAGAAACAAAGAGCGAAATACTCTCCTCCCTCACTACCGTATTCAATATGTTCTTGCGACGACACAAAGATTGGTAACTCGGTTCACACTGACGAAGACAGGCAAAGCCTCCAAGAGGATTTGCACAAAATTTCAGCTTGGTCGGATAAATGGGAGATGCCCTTTAACGTAGACAAGTGCCAGGTCCTTCAAGTTGTAACAAAAAATAAGAAGTTCGATTACGAAATACGCGGCGTTAAACTCACAAGCGTTCAATGCGTTAAGGACCTGGGGATTAAAATCGCGTCAAACCTCAAATTCTCACATCAATGCATCGATGCAGCAAATAAAGCGAACAGAATGTTGGGCTTCATTAAAAGAAACTTTTTATTCAAGAATAAAGATGTAATACTTCCGCTCTACAATAGTTTAGTCAGACCCACTTGGAATATGCGGTACAGTTTTGGTCTCCCCACCATACAAAGGACATTGCTAAACTAGAAGGTGTTCAGCGTCGAGCAACAAAAATGATCCCTTCCTTGCGCAACAAATCCTACGAAGAAAGGCTTTTCACCCTTAACATGTTCTCTCTTGAGAAACGTCGCCTCCGAGGAAAACTGATCGAATGTTTTAAAATACTTAATGGTTTCACGAATGTAGACAGAACAAAATTGTTTATGATCGATGACACTTTGCGAACGAGGAACAATGGCACAAAACTCAAATGTAGACAAGTTAACTCTGACTGCACCAAATTTTTCTTCACCGACGTTGTAGTGCGAGAATGGAATAAGCTCCCACCATCAGTGGTCCAGTGTAACACGATTGACTCCTTTAAAAACAAGCTCGACCGTCATTTCCTTGAACTTAATATTAACTAGAGTAGAAAAGCAACGTTTTGGAGCCATCTGATTAATGTAAAATCATTTAGGTTTAAGGACAGACCACCTAGTCTGGATCATGGGGTCTGTGTGGTCTGATTTTCTATGTAAATCTTTGTAAATCTATGTAAATCTCTCTCTCTCTCTCTCTCTCTCTCTCTCTCTCTCACACACACACACACACACACACACACACACACACACACACACACACACACAAACACACACACACACACACACACACACACACACACACACACATAAAACACTCAAGGACAGATCACCACCACCACCACCATCACCACCACAATGGACAAGTTACCCACTAAAACCCCTCCACTTAACTGACAGGCTTTTAACTTACTGATCAGCCGGCAAGGAGATAGGTGAAGAGGAGGAGGAGGAGGAGGAGGAGGTGGAACGACTGACTGACCACTGTAGTAAGGGAAGGTAGGTCTCTCTCTCTCTCTCTCTCTCTTCCTTTCTTTGTATTTCATTTTTATTTGCATCTTTCTATTTTCCTTTTTTTATTCTTTCTTTTCTCATTCCTTTTTTCATTCATATATTTCTTTGTGTCTTCCTTTCTTTGCTCTCTCCTTCATTCACTCATTCATTCTTTTCCTTTCCTTCTTCTCTCTTCGTCCTTCCTTCCTTTCGTTCTTTCTTTCTCTCTTTCTTTCATATTTCCTTCCCTCCTTCCTTCCTGCCTTCGCTCCATTTCTCTTTCTCTTCTTCGTCTACCTTTCCTCTCTTTCCTCCTTCCTCTCTCCTCTTCTCTTCCTTTTCTTTTCCTCTCTTTCATTCCATCTTTCCCTCTTTTTTCCTCCTTCCCTACTTCCATCTCTCACCCCCTCCTCCCCTTCCCTCTCTCTCTCTCTCTTCCCTCCTTCCTCTCTCCTCCTCTCTTCCTTTCCTTTTCCTCTCTTTCATTCCATCTTTTCCTCTCGTTTCCGATTTCCATCTCTCACCCCTTCCTCCCCTCTCTCTCTCTCTTCCCTCCTTCCTCTTTCCTCTATTTCTCTTGCTTCAAACTATCGCCCAATTAGCTTAACATCGGTTATAATGAAGATGCTGGAGTCCATAATAGCCAGGAACATTCGGGAGCATTTAGAGAAACATAGCTTAATTCACGACTCGCAGCATGGGTTCACAAAAGGTAGGTCATGCCTCACCAATCTCTTGTCCTTCTACAATAAAGTATTTGAGGCGGTTGACAGAGATGAAAATTATGATGTAATCTATCTTGATTTTAGTAAAGCGTTTGACAAAGTTCCTCACCAACGACTGTTGCTTAAATTACAGGCTCACGGAGTAGAGGGTAAAGTTTTGAACTGGGTCAAGGCGTGGCTTAGCAATAGGAAGCAAAGAGTGCAAATCAATGGTAAAAGATCTGACTGGGGATGTGTTACGAGTGGGGGCCCACAAGGTTCGGTATTAGGTCCACTTTTGTTTATTATTTATATCAATGACTTAGACACAGGAATTAGTAGTGATGTTAGTAAATTTGCAGATGATACCAAGATCGGTAGAGTAATTGAGTCGGATCAGGACGCCAGTATTCTCCAAGGTGAACTCAACAGATTATATGACTGGGCGGATAAATGGCAGATGGAGTTCAATGTAGGGAAGTGCAGTATTCTGAGTGTAGGTAGGAACAACCCCTCACATAACTATTGCTTAAATGACACTCTCATAAGTAGGTCTGGGTGCGAGAGGGATTTAGGGGTCTTAGTGAGCTCTGATCTCCGTCCAAGGGCACAATGCATTCAAGCTAGAAATCGAGCTAATAGGGTACTGGGATTTATTTCAAGGAGCGTAAGCAACAGAAGCCCCGAAGTCTTCCTCAAACTATATTTAGCATTAGTTAGACCTCATCTTGACTATGCGGTTCAGTTCTGGTCACCTTACTATATATATAGAATGGATATCAAAATGTTAGAATCGGTGCAGAGGAGGATGACTAAGATGATTCAGGGGTTGAGAAACTTGTCATACGAGGAAAGACTCAAACAGTTAAACTTGCATTCTCTAGAAAGGCGAAGGGTGCGTGGAGACATGATCGAGGTTTATAAATGGATGAAGGGCTTTAATAAGGGAGACATTCATAAGGTTTTGTTGGTAAGAGAACCGGGTAGGACACGAAGTAACGGGTTTAAACTGGATAAATTCAGATTCAACAGGGACATAGGCAAAAATTGGTTTACAAACAGGGTGGTGGATGAGTGGAATAGGCTTAGCAGTCATGTGGTGAGTGCCAATACAATTGTCACATTCAAAAATAGACTAGATAAATTCATGGACAGCGATATTAGGTGGGGTTAGATACACGGGAGCTTAGGGTCAAAGGAGCTGCCTCGTACAGGCCTGCCGGCCTCTTGCAGACTCCTGCGTTCTTATGTTCTTATGTTCTTATGTTCCTCCCTTCCTTCTATCGAATATCACTATAAAAAAAAAAATACGCGCGCTGCACAAGAGGGAGGGCCCATCAAGAGAACTATGCGGTCTGACGACATATTTGAACACTTGATGCAGATTAAAGAGAAGAAAAAAAAGAGGAAAGAAGAGGGGAAAAGAGAAAAAAAAGAATAGTGAAAGTGATGATAGTAAGACAAGACAAACAGACAAAGATAAACAGGACATAGGATAGATAAAGATAGATAGATAGATAGATAGAGAGAGAGAGAGAGAGAGAGAGAGAGAGAGAGAGAGAGAGAGAGAGAGAGAGAGAGAGAGAGAGAGAGAGAGAGAGAGAGACAGACAGAAACACAGATACACACACACACACACACACACACACACACACACACACACACACACACACACACACACACACACACACACAACTGACGTCAGGAAGGAAATAATAATAATGAGGTGACATAAAAACAGAGAGAGAGAGAGAGAGAGAGAGAGAGAGAGAGAGAGAGAGAGAGAGAGAGAGAGAGAGAGAGAGAGAGAGAGAGAGAGAGAGAGAGAGAGAGAGAGAGAGAGAGAGAGAGAGAGAGAGAGAGAGAGAGAGAGAGAGAGAGAGATGAGAAAATAAACGAAATGAATAATAATAAAAATAATAATAATAGGAGAAGGAGGAGGAGGAGGAGGAAAAAGAAGAGAAGAAAAATGACAATAAAAAATAATGCATTCCAAGAGAGAGAGAGACAGCTGGCACTGTGATCACGCCAATCGCCTGTGGCACTCTCTTTTTTTTCCTATTTTCACACATTTCACACCTGACTTTTCCACCTGTCTCTCTTGTGTGTGTGTGTGTGTGTGTGTGTGTGAGTGTGTGTGTGTGTGTGTGTGTGTGTGTGTTGACAGATTCTTTGTTTGGGGTGACGGTTGCAAGGTCAGAGAGAATTACATAGATTTACATAGAAAATCAGACCACACAGACCCCATGGTCCAGACTAGGTGGTCTGTCCTTAAACCTAAATGATTTTACATTAATCAGATGGCTCCAAAACGTTGCTTTTCTACTCTAGTTAATATTAAGTTCTAGGAAGTGACGGTCGAGCTTGTTTTTAAAGGAGTCAGTCGTGTTACACTGGACCACTGATGGTGGGAGCTTATTCCATTCTCGCACTACAACGTTGGTGAAGAAAAATTTGATGCAGTCTGAATTTACTTGTCTACATTTGAGTTTTGTACCATTGTTCCTCGTTCGCAAAGTGTCGTCGATCATGAACAATTTTGTTCTGTCTACATTCGTGAAACCATTAAGTATTTTAAAACATTCGATCAGTTTTCCTCGGAGGCGACGTTTCTCAAGAGAGAACATGTTAAGGGTGGAATGCCTTTCTTCGTAGGATTTGTTGCGCAAGGAAGGGATCATTTTTGTTGCTCGACGCTGAACACCTTCTAGTTTAGCAGTGTCCTTTGCATGGTGGGGAGACCAAAACTGTACCGCATATTCCAAGTAGGGTCTGACTAAACTATTGTAGAGCGGAAGTATTACATCTTTGTTTTTGAATAAAAAGTTTCTTTTAATGAAGCCCAACATTCTGTTCGCTTTATTTGCTGCATCGATGCATTGATGTGAGAATTTGAGGTTTGACGCGATTTTAATCCCCAGGTCCTTAACGCATTGAACACTTGTGAGTTTAACGCCGCGTATTTCGTAATCGAACTTCTTATTTTTTGTTTCAACTTGAAGGACCTGGCACTTGTCTACGTTAAAGGGCATCTCCCATTTATCCGACCAAGCTGAAATTTTGTGCAAATCCTCTTGGAGGCTTTGCCTGTCTTCGTCAGTGAGAACCGAGTTACCAATCTTTGTGTCGTCTGCAAATTTACTAATGCGATTATTGAGTCCAACATCCACGTCGTTGATGTAAATAATGAAGAGCACTGGGCCAAGAACCGAGCCCTGAGGGACGCCACTAGTGACCGGCGCCCACTCTGAGTTAAATACGTCAATCGCTACTCTTTGTTGTCTGTTGCTCAACCAATTCGCGATCCATTGGTTTACTTGACCGTCAATGCCTATTTGCTTTAATTTATAAACTAATTTATGATGTGGGACTTTATCAAACGCTTTCTGGAAATCAAGATAGACTACGTCCACTTATTTGGTTACGTCGTAAATTGAGAATAGATCGTTATAAAAGGTCAGTAGGTTTGACAGGCAGGATCTTTTGTTACGGAAGCCATGTTGTGAATCCCCAATTAATGAGTGGCTTTCGAGGTAACTCACAATTTTGTCTCTAATTATGCTCTCGAGTAGCTTACCTACAATTGAAGTTAGACTAATGGGTCGGTAGTTACCTGATATTTTTTTGTCTCCTTTCTTAAAAATCGGTGTCACGTTAGCCTTTTTCCAATCCGAAGGGACGATGCCTTGTCGCAAGGACATATTGAATACGGTAGTGAGGGAGGAGAGTATTTCGCTCTTTGTTTCTTTAAGCAGTATAGGATATACTTTGTCGGGTCCGGGACTTTTATTTGTTTTGAGTGAATGGAGAGCTTTAAGGACTTCATCGGTTGTTATTTCAAAATTAGGAAATGCATGCTCGAGATTTACAATAGTACTGGTGTTGTTGGTAGCGAGAGGAAGACTGTTAGTATTAAACACCGAGGAAAAGTAATTGTTTACGAGGTTTACAATGTGTTGGCTGTCAGTCACTAGTGCACCGTCGCTGTTTGTTAAAGGTCCAATACCGCTTTTGATCGCCTTTCTGTTGTTTATGTAACTGAAGAAAGATTTCGGATTATTTTTACAGTTGGCTGCAATATTTTCTTCATAACTACGCTTTGCCTGACATACTAATCTTTTTACTCGTCGCCTGGCATCATTATAAAGTCTAATGTTTTCGGGCGTGCTTTGTTCTTTCTTTAACCTGTAAAACAACTTTCTCTCCTTGACTGAGTGTTTAATTTTGCTATTAAACCAAGGTGGGCTTTTATTAGTGTTAATTCGCTTCTCGCACAAGGGGACGAATGTGTTCAGAGAGAGAGAGAGAGAGAGAGAGAGAGAGAGAGAGAGAGAGAGAGAGAGAGAGAGAGAGAGAGAGAGAGAGAGAGAGAGAGAGAGAGAGAGAGAGAGATTTACATTGATTTACATAGAAAATCAGACCACACAGACCCCATGGTCCAGACTTGGTGGTCTGTCCTTAAACCTAAGTGATTTTACATTAATCAGAAGACTCCAAAACGTTGCATTTCTACTCTAGTTAATATTACGTTGAAGGAAGTGACGGTCGAGCTTATTTTTGAAGGAGTCAATCGTGTTGCACTGGACCACTGATGGTGGAAGCTTATTCCATTCTCGTACTACAACGTTGGTGAAGAAAAATTTGGTGCAGTCTGAATTTACTTGTCTACATCTGAGTTTTACGCCATTGTTCCTCGTGCGCAAAGTGTCATCGATCACAAACAATGTTGATCTGTCTATATTCGTGAAACCATTAAGTATTTTAAAACATTCGATCAGTTTTCCTCGGAGGCGACGTTTCTCAAGAGAGAACATATTAAGGGTAGAAAGCCTTTCTTCGTAGGATTTGTTGCGCAAGGAAGGGATCATTTTCGTTGCCCGACGCTGAACACCTTCTAATTTAGCTATATCCTTTGCATGGTGGGGAGACCAAAACTGTACCGCATATTCCAAGTGGGGTCTGACTAAACTGTTGTAGAGCGGGAGTATTACATCTTTATTCTTGAATAAAAAGTTTCTTTTAATGAAGCCCAACATTCTGTTCGCTTTATTTGCTGCATCGATGCATTGCTGTGAGAATTTGAGGTTTGACGCGATTTTGACCCCCAAGTCCTTGATGCATTGAACGCTTTTGAGTTTAACGCCACGCATTTCGTAATCGAACTTCTTATTCCTCGTTCCAACTTGAAGGACCTGGCACTTGTCTACGTTAAAGGGCATCTCCCATCTATCCGACCAAGCTGAAATTTTGTGCAAATCCTCTTGGAGGCTTTGCCTGTCTTCGTCAGTGAGAACCGAGTTACCAATCTTTGTGTCGTCTGCAAATTTACTGATGCGGTTATTAAGTCCAACATCCACGTCGTTGATGTAAATAATGAAGAGCACTGGGCCAAGAACCGAGCCCTGAGGGACGCCACTAGTGACCGGTGCCCACTCTGAGTTAAATCCGTCAGTCACAACTCTTTGTTGTTTCTGGAAATCAAGATAGACTACGTCCAGTGATTTGGTTACGTCATAAACAGTGAAGAGGTCGTTATAAAAGGTTAATAGGTTTAATAGGCAGGATCTTTTGTTTCGGAAGCCATGTTGTGAGTCCCCAATTAATGAGTGGCTTTCAAGGTAATTCACAATTTTGTCTCTAATTATGCTCTCAAGTAGCTTACCTACAACCGAAGTTAGACTAATGGGTCTGTAATTACCTGGTACTTTTTTGTCTCCTTAAAAATCGGTGTCACGTTAGCCTTTTTCCAATCTGAAGGGACGATGCCTTGTTGCAAGGACATATTGAATACGGTTGTGAGGGAGGAGAGTATTTCGCTCTTTGTTTCTTCCAGCAGAGTTGGATATACTTTGTCAGGTCCAGGACTTTTATTTGTTTTAAGTGATTTGAGGGCTTTGAGGACTTCATCGGGTTTTATTTCAAAGTTAGACAATGCATGCTCGGGATTTACATTAGTACTGGTGTTGTTGGTGGTGGTGGGATGACTGTAATTATTAAACACCGAGGAAAAGTAATTGTTTAATAGGTTTGCAACGTGTTGGCTGTCAGTCACTAGTGCACCGTCGCTGTTTGTTAAAGGTCCAATTCCACTTCTGATCGCCTTTCTGTTGTTTATGTAACTGAAGAAGGATTTCGGATTATTTTTAGTTGGCTGCAATATTTTCTTCATATCTACGCTTTGCCTGACGCACTAATCTGTTTACTCGTCGCCTGGCATCATTGTAAAGTCTAATGTTTTCGGGCGTGCTTTGCTCTTTCTTTAACCTGTAAGACAAGTTTCTCTCCTTGACTGAGTGTTTAATTTTGCTATTAAACCAAGGTGGACTTTTATTAGTGTTAATTCGCTTCTCGCACAAGGGGACAAATGTGTCCTGCTGAGTGAGTAAGTGATCTTTAAAGCTTAGCCAGGCGTCCTCTACATTGCCGTCATCTGATAGTTGCATATCTATTAGTTTTCGTCGGATTTGTACGAAGTTGGCTCTTTTGAAATTGGGCACCTTTACTTTATTTTCAGTCACCGATGTTTGAGCTCTAATGTCAACGCGCACTAGTTTATGATCGCAGGAACCGAGGTGTTCTCCTACCGTGACATTACTGACTAGGTTATCTTGGGTCGCTATAACAAGGTCAAGTATGTTATTTTGTCGAGTTGGTTCAGAAACCATTTGGCTTAGATAATTTTCCTCTAGAAATTGATCATTCTATGGACTCACCTTCTGTACCCGACAGTGTCGCCCAGTCGATATGGGGGAGGTTAAAGTCTCCTAGTATCAGAGAGTCGCTGTTATTAAGTGACTGCCTTAAGACGCTGTACATTTCAAGATCGGCATCGAGTGATTGCCCCGGAGGCCTGTAAGTGACAGATATATTTAAATTGACTTTTGCAGTGTTTACTCGCACGCACAAATGTTCAACGTTACTGTTTCTTGGTGTTTTGTCAGTGGGTTGCAAGCAGCTTTTGACAAAAAGGGCGACACCACCCCCTCTACGGTTTACACGATCATTGTTGAAGAATCTGTAGCCATCTATGTTGTATTCGGAACTTAAATCAATATTAGTGGTGTCGATAAATGTTTCGGTTATAGCAATTACGTCAAAGTTTTCTGTCAGAGCAAGACATCGCAGTTCATCAAACTTGTTTCTTAGGCTACGCGCATTGAAACTAAGGACTCTTAGGTTATCTTGAAGCTTGGTAATAGAGGTGGTGGTACTGGAGGGTTCAATGTTACGAGTCTGTTGTGGTGTATGGTGTCTATTTACACGGGCGGGGTGGAAGGACGTGGCTGAGAGTCGTTTTTTGTTGTTCGGGCGTTACGTACGGCGTTGTTGAGGAGCCTTCCGAATCTGGCTGCCCCGATGGGGGACAGGTGTATGCCGTCCCTTTGGAAAAGTTTACTCTGGACGTAGAAATGGTTCCAGGCGTTAAAGAGCTCGACGTCGAGCTCTCCGCAGAGAGTCTGTAGGCGGTTGTTGAGGCTGAAGGCCTTACTGTAGAAGTCGCCCTCATCCCATGTCCGTGGTAGAATTCCTGAAATCAAAATATTAGGGGATTTGGACTTATACTGCTGGATGAGCCTACGGTACTTGTCCAGCAGTTCCTCAGACCGGGTCGTGGTGACGTCGTTTGTACCTGTGTGGAGAACAAAGAGTGAGTCATTAGAGGCCTCAGCGGAGACCTCGTCCAGGGCAGCTGTGATGTCGTCAACACCAGCTCCAGGATAACAGTAGTTACGCCTACGACGGGGGACTCTGCCACAGAATTCAACCACCTGATGGCGAATCATAGAGTCACCGACCAAGAAGGTGCTCTGTTCCTCGTCCTCCTCCTCCAGTATGGCAAATCTGTTGTAGCAATGAGTAGGATAAATGGCTCTAGGGGCGGGTCTGGCTCCTCCTCTCACGGGGGTGAAGCATTCAGCGTCAGCTCTACCGGTCCCCTGTGACGTGCCTTCTTCGGAAGGTGGCTGGGCTTCGAGTGCAGGTGCGGAGGGTGATGAGGCGTCACTTGCAGCAGGGGCGACGATGTTGGCCTGGATAAACTCCTGCAAGGTATCAACAGTACTTGTTAGTTCGGTGATCTTCTTCTCGCCAGCCGTCAGCCTTTCGTCCTGTTGAAGGAGTCTCGTTTCCATCTGCTGTGTCAACAGGCAGATCTTGCAGACGGTCGATCGTCCTGAGAAGAAATGACCAGAGAAGTTTCCTGTGCAAGTCGAACATTTCTTTAGCGCCATCTTGGTAAGGAGGAGAGAGCAAGTGAGTAGTGTTTATCTATATATTTGCTTTACTTTTTCTTTTTCGTAGGGCAGAGGGGCGCGCGCGTGAATAAGCGAGAATAAATGTGAGAGAGAGAGAGAGAGAGAGAGAGAGAGAGAGAGAGAGAGAGAGAGAGAGAGAGAGAGAGAGAGAGAGAGAGAGAGAGAGAGAGAGAGAGAGAGAGAGAGAGAGAGAGAGAGAGAGAGAGAGATGGGAAGGCGTAAGAGGGTGATGGGGATGGAGGGAGGAAGAGGGCGAAGGAAAGGGAGGGAGAGAGAGAGGGTGGGAACGAGATAGGGAGTGAGTGGGGGGTAGTTATGAGAGAGAGAGAGAGGGGGGGGGGCAATGGAGAGGGGAGGCGAGAGAAGAGGAGGAGCGAAACGCGAGGGACGAGAGGGAGAGACACAGGTGAAGAAGTAAATTAAGAGGATTAGTGAGTCTCTGGGGAATACTCTGGTCAAGTCAGGTCAGGTAGCTCTGCACACCTGCGTAGGGAGTGGCGTAGGAGTGGAATCTGGAAATATATAAAGAATGTGGCGGAAAGAGTGTAACACTGTGTTTTGTGTATATGTGTATATATGTTTTACAGGGCGCTACGGCGAGAGGGTAGATACAGGCAGAGAGAGGTAGTAAAAATAAGGGCAACACTTAATCCTGTCCAGCGAAGCACGTGGTCGCACAGCAAACAGCACACCTCTGCAGGCAGCTAACTCGGTTGACAATAAGCAGTACGCAGCACAACGCGAAATAGCACACGGCACACAGCACAGCAAGATCTAAAGTACAGTGCAGTACAGCACACGAGGGTGGAATCGCAAGCGAGAGAGGTCACGGAAGTGGGAGCGCGTGCGGTTTGACCTCTCGGAGTGAGGGCAGGGCGCTGAAAGAGAGAGAGAGAGAGAGAGAGAGAGAGAGAGAGAGAGAGAGAGAGAGAGAGAGAGAGAGAGAGAGAGAGAGAGAGAGAGAGATTTATATAGATTTACGTAGAAAATCAGACCACACAGACCCCATGGTCCAGACTAGGTGGTCTGTCCTTAAACCTAAGTGAATCTACATTCATCAGACGGCTCCAAAACGATGCATTTCAACTCTAGTTGATATTAAGTTGATGGAAGTGACGGTCGAGCTTGTTTTTAAAGGAGTCAATCGTGTTGCACTGGACCACTGATGGTGGGAGTTTATTCCATTCTCGCACTACAACGTTGGTGAAGAAAAATTTGGTGCAGTCTGAATTTACTTGTCTACATTTGAGTTTTACGCCGTTGTTCCTCGTACGCAAAGTGTCATCGATCATAAACAATGTTGATCTGTCTACATTCGTGAAACCTTTAAGTATTTTAAAACATTCGATCAGTTTTCCTCGGAGGCGACGTTTCTCAAGAGAGAACATGTTAAGGGTGGAAAGCCTTTTTTCGTAAGATTTGTTACGCAAGGAAGGGATCATTTTTGTTGCCCGACTCTGAACACCTTCTAATTTAGCAATGTCCTTTGCATGGTGGGGAGACCAAAACTGTACCGCATATACCAAGTGGGGTCTGACTAAACTATTGTAGAGCGGAAGTATTGCATCTTTATTCTTGAATGAAAAGTTTCTTTTAATGAAGCCCAACATTCTGTTCGCTTTATTTGCTGCATCGATGCATTGCTGTGAGAATTTGAGGTTTGTCGTGATTTTGACCCCCAAGTCGTTAACTTAACGCATTGGACGCTTTTGAGTTTAACGCCGCGCATTTGGTAATCGAACTTCTTATTCTTTGTTCCAACTTGAAGGACCTAGCATTTGTCTACGTTAAAGGGCATCTCCCATCTATCCGACCAAGCTGAAATTTTGTGCAAATCCTCTTGGAGGCTTTGCCTGTCTTCGTCAGTGAGAACCGAGTTACCAATCTTTGTGTCGTCTGCAAATTTACTAATGCGATTATTGAGTACATCATCCACATCGTTGATGTAAATAATGAATAGCACTGGGCCAAGAACCGAGCCCTGAGGGACGCCACTGGTGACCGGCGCCCACTCTGAGTTAAATTCGTCAATCACCACTCTTTGTTGTCTGTTGCTCAACCAATTCGCGATCCATTGGTTTACTTGACCGTCAATACCTATTTGCTTTAATTTATAAAGTAATTTATGATGTGGGACTTTATCAAACGCTTTGCGGAAATCAAGATGGACTGTGTCCAGTGATTTGGTTACGTCATAAACCGTGAAGAGGTTGTTATAAAAGGTTAATAGGTTTGATAGGCAGGATCTTTTGTTACGGAAGCCGTGTTGTGAGTTCCCAATTGATGAGTGGCTTTCAAGGTAACTCACAATTTTGTCTCTAATTATGCTCTCAAGTAGCTTACCTACAACCGAAGTTAGACTAATGGGCCTGTAATTACCTGGTACCTTTTTGTCTCCTTTCTTAAAAATCGGTGTCACGTTAGCCTTTTTCCAATCCGAAGGGACGATGCCTTGTCGCAAGAACATATTGAATACGGTTGTGAGGGAGGAGACTATTTCGCTCTTTGTTTCTTTGAGAAGAGTTGGATATACTTTGTCAGGTCCAGGACTTTTGTTTGTTTTAAGTAATTTGAGGGCTTTAAGGATTTCATCGGTTGTTATTTCAAAGTTAGGCAATGTATGCTCGGGATTTACATTAGTACTGGTGTTGGTGGTAGTGGTGGGAGGACTGTTAGTATTAAACACCGAGGAAAAGTAATTGTTTAATAGGTTTACAACGTGTTGGCTGTCAGTCACTAGTGCACCATCGGTGTTTGTTAAGGGTTCAATTCCATTTCTGATCGCCCTTCTGTTGTTTATGTAACTGAAGAAGGATTTCGGATTATTTTTACAGTTGGCCGCAATATTTTCTTCATATCTACGCTTTGCCTGACATATTACTAATCTTTTTACTCGTCGCCTGGCATCATGGTAAAGTCTAATGTTTTCGGGCGTGCTTTGCTCTTTCTTTAGCCTGTAAAACAATTTTCTCTCCTTGACTGAGTGTTTAATTTCGCTGTTAAACCAAGGTGGGCTTTTATTAGTGTTACTTCGCTTCTCACACAATGGGACGAATGTGTTCTGCTGAGTGAGTAAATGATTTTTAAAGCTTATAAACACGTCTTAGAAAGAAGAGCGAGATCAAGCCGCCACCAGCCTGTCTCTACCCTCCGTTTCACCTCCAGATCTTAGCCACGGTGTTGATACTTTATAGCCAGGCGTCCTCTACATTACCGTCATCTGATAGCTGCATTTCTATTAGTTTTCGTCGGATTTCTACGAAGTTAGCTCTTTTGAAATCGGGCACCTTTACTTTGTTTTCAGTCACTGATGTTTGAGCTCTAATGTCGACGCGCATTAATTTATGATCACAAGAACCGAGGTGTTCTCTTACCGTGGCATTACTGACTAGCTTATCTGGGGTCGTTATAACAAGGTCTAGTATGTTATTTTGTCGAGTTGGTTCAGAAACCATTTGGCTTAGATAATTTTCTTCTAAAAATTCGATCATTCTATGTGACTCGCCTTCCGTACCTGAGAGAGAGAGAGAGAGAGAGAGAGAGAGAGAGAGAGAGAGAGAGAGAGAGAGAGAGAGAGAGAGAGAGAGAGAGAGAGAGAGAGAGCGTGTAGTAGCGCTGTGATTAGCGAGGTTCATGACGTCAATGACGACGTCACGCGAGGGGGAGGGGCCTCGGGCCTGGGAGAGCGGGGTAGACTTTGAATAGACAGATTGGAAACACGCCGCCCGGGGTCCCTCCAGGCACGCCTCTATGCAGGCCCCCCTCTCATTCGAAGTAGCTACTGACAGGATCTATATCGACTTGTTCAAGCCACAAACTCTGTGTGCGTCCCCTTGGCCTCCTGCACTCGCGATTGTCTCTTACCAAACAACTCGATGAGCAGGGTCAGCTTCTGGGCAACGTGCCACATGCTCATATTAAAAACATCTGATAGGTGGGGCAGTCGGTGATCCTCCGAGAGGGTCTGGACGTTCTCACTGCGATGTAGTGTTATTCTTTCACTGTGTTCGGCCATTACCTCCTGTGTGTGTGTGTGTGTGTGTGTGTGTGTGTGTGTGTGTGTGTGTGTGTGTGTGTCTAAGGTTCATATCCTCAGACGCTTCGGCTCTCACAACTGTTTCTAATTTCGGGTTCTCATGTTTTTTTTTTTTTTCGCGTCTTGTCAAACTCTTACTATAGCCTCATAAAACTACTAACCATAGAAAAACTTAACTTTCTACTCAACCTCATCCATATGCTGTCCCAAATAATCCCTTATGCAAGAGTTAGCCAGCATCTTCATTATTTTATCCCTTCCGCTGGTAAACTCTGAAACAACCTTCCTTCGTCTGTATTTCCTCCCGCCTATGACTTGAACTCTCCCAAGAGGATAGCATGAGGACACCTCTTCATCTGAAATTAACCTCTCCTCTGGTCAATTATTTTTCTTTTGTCGAAACAGCGTCCAGCGTGCTTTTTGTTGATGTTCTTGTTTTCTTCCCTTAAGCTGCGTCCCTTGCTGTTGAAAGAAAAAAAGAAAGGGAAAGGCATGGCGAAGAGAGGGAATGTTGACGAAAACGCTAAGAAACAGGAGGCAGAGATAGGGAGGATGATGAGGGGGAGGAAAAAGCTATGTATGGTAATTTTATAAAGGGGGTAGGAAGTCTGGGTATATATAAGTCTGTGTGTGTCTGTCTCTGTCTGTCTTACTCTGTTCCTGTCAGTGTTTTTTTGCAGTCTGTTAGTGTGTTATATGGCAACCTTGCACTACTTCTTCCGTCTATTCCTGTCAGTGGGAGCGACAGAAAGGAAGGGGAGGGGGTTGAGGGGGTGAAGGGAGGAGGGGATGGGGTGGGTGGGAAGGGGAGGCTTTTGTAAATCTCTCCCAGCATCTTCATCTTCCTTTTCTTGTTTCTTTTTCTTCATAATTCTTCTATGGTTTGTTTTTCTTAATTTTCCTTTTTTTCTTCTCCTTTTTCTTCTTGTTCTTCTTGCTCCCCTTACTACTCTTGTTCTTGTTCTTTTTCTTTTCTCTTTATCATATTTCTTATTATCATTATTATCATTTTCCTCTTGTTGTTGTTGTTGTTGTTGTTGTTGTTGTTGTTTTTCTTCTTCTTCTTCTTCTTCTTCTCTATCTCGATCTGCATGTTAACATAAAAAGAAAAAATATTAAAGGTTGTATTCAAATCTCTCCCTTACTAAAATATACATCAATTAATACCAACTTCAAACAACAGCAACAGCAACAACGACAACAAAGGCGGCAGCTTCCAAACAAGTTCTCGCCTTCGTTAAATTCCACAAACTTTACTTTTTCAATTCCTCTGTTTGTTTGTTTGTTTGTTTGTTTGTTTGTCTGCTCTCTCTCTCTCTCTCTCTCTCTCTCTCTCTCTCTCTCTCTCTCTCTCTCTCTCTCTCTCTCTCATTCACACCCGACCTCTGCTGAGAGAAGGACGTGACCTCGCCCCGCTGCGCTCCAATTTTTTTGTTAAAGCAAGACATCTCAGTTCATCAAATTTGTTTCTTAGGCTACGCGCATTGAAACTAAGGATTTTTAAGTTATCTAGAGGCTTGGTAATAGAGGTGGTGGTACTTGCGGGATCACGGTTACGGGTTTGTTGCGATGCACGGCGTCTATTTACACGGGCGGGGTGGAGGGACGTGGCTGTGACTCGTTTTTTGCTCGGATGACACGTACTGCGTCGTTGAGGAGCCTTCCGAATCTGGCTGCCCCGATGGGAGAAAGGTGCAATCCGTCCCTGTGGAAGAGCTCACTTTGTCCATAGAAATTGTCCCATGCGTTGAAGAACTCCACGTCAAGCTCCCTACAAAGAGTCTGTAAGCGGTTGTTTAGGCTGAAGGCCTTACTGAAAAAGTTGCTCTCCGCCCAAGTCCGTGGTAGAACTCCTGAAATCAAAATGTTAGGGGATTTAGACTTATACTGCTGGATGAGCCTACGGTACTTCTCCAGGAGTTCCTCAGACCGGGTCGTGGTGACGTCGTTCGTACCTGTGTGAATAACAAACAGTGAATCATTAGTAGCCTGGGGGGAGATCTCCTCAAGAGCAGCAGTTATATCGTCGATCCCAGCACCAGGATAGCAATAGTTCCGTCTTCGACGAGGAACTCTGCCGCAGAACTCAACGACCTGCTGGCGAATCATGGAGTCACCCACCAGGAAGGTGCTCTCCTGCTCGTCCTTCTCCTCCAGAATGGCAAACCTGTTGAAACAATGAACAAGATAAATCGCTTGTCTGGCTGGTTTGGCTCCTCCATTCACGACGGTGAAGCCATCATGGGCGGTGCCACTAGCATCCTCCTGTTGCGTGGTGTTGTCCGCTGGTGTCGACAGTACCGCTGAGGGCAAGGGGGCGGTTGGAGAAGGGTTTGGCACCACAGCAACGTTAGCCTGGATGAATTCCTGCGAGGAGGCAACAGTGCGAGAAAGCTCTGTTATTTTATTCTGACCTGCTTCCATCTTCTCTTCTTGCTCCTGCAGTCTTGTCTCGAGATGCTGCCTGGAGAGACACAGTCGACAGGCAGCAGAACGCCCTGTAAAAAAGTGAGCTGAGAAGCTACCGTTACAAGTACTGCACTTCTTAGGCGCCATCTTAGCTGAAATGAAAGAGATAAAAACACAGAGTGAAGGGGATTAGGAAAGGGGGTGAGGTGTGTGAGAGGTAGTTTAGTAATGGAGGAAAAGTGAGAGAGAGGAGGAGTAGGAAGGGATGTGAGGTGAGTAAAGAGGGGGAAAGAGAGGCGGTGAGTGAGGTGTGTGAGATCAAGTAGGGTTAGGAAATAGGTGAGGTGGGAGAGAGGAGGAGTAGGAAAGGATGTGAAGTGAGTGAGGTGTGTGAGAACAAGAAGGGTTAAGAAAGAGGCGAGGTAAGGTGGGTGAAGGGATGGGCAAATAGGATGTGAGGTAAGGTGAGTGAGGGGGGGAGGGCTTAGAAATATGTGGAGGTGAGGGAGGAGTAGGAAGGGCTACTCCTCTAGGGGATGAGGAGGAGCAAAAGGGATGTGAGGTGAGCGAGGGTGGGGGGGGCTTAGGTGAGGTGAAGGAAAGGGGTGTAGGAAGTGTTAATCCTCTAGGGGATTTAAAGAGGGTGTAGTGAGGAGGAGCAGATTAAATCCTCAGGGAATTCAAAGGGTGAGTTGTCGACACACCCAAATCACGCGTGAAACACTCGGGAACACAACAACACACTCGGAACACACGAAACACTCAGAAACCCAAGTACACGTACGACTAAACACCCTCAAGTCACTCGCAAAAACACCGGAAACACAACAGCACACTCAAAACACTCTGAGACCCACGCAGAACACTCGGAAACAGCCAATCACACGCAAAAACACCGGAAACAAAACAGCACACTCAAAACACTCTGAAACCCACGCAGTCAAATCACACGCAAAAACACCAGAAACACATCACACTTGAATCACTCTGAAACCCACGCAGAACACCCGGAAACAGCCAGATCACACGCAAAAACACCGGAAACACAAATCACAGAGGCAACCACAGGCATACACACTCGCAGAAACCACAAGCGAACACACACCAAACACGTGTCGGGAAATCACAGGCAACACACAAAGTCCACAAGCGAGAACACACAAACGCACGTGAAAGCAAACGCAATTCCAAGAGCACGACGAAAACACAGGGCTGACAAGGTGTGAAGCGCGGGCAAGCGAGGTTGTGGAGCGCAGCGGGGCGAGGTCACGTCCTTCTCTCAGCAGAGGTCGGGTGTGAATGAGAGAGAGAGAGAGAGAGAGAGAGAGAGAGAGAGAGAGAGAGAGAGAGAGAGAGAGAGAGAGCAGACAAACAAACAAACAGAGGAATTGAAAAAGTAAAGTTTGTGGAATTTAACGAAGGCGAGAACTTGTTTGGAAGCTGCCGCCTTTGTTGTCGTTGTTGCTGTTGTTTGAAGTTGGTATTAATTGATGTATATTTTAGTAAGGGAGAGATTTGAATACAACCTTTAATATTTTTTTTTTTATGTTAACATGCAGATCGAGATAGAGAAGAAGAAGAAGAAGAAGAAGAAGAAGAAGAAAAACAACAACAACAACAACAACAACAAGAGGAAAATTATAATAATGATAATAAGAAATATGATAAAGAGAAAAGAAAAAGAACAAGAACAAGAGTAGCAAGGGGAGCAAGAAGAACAAGAAGAAAAAGGAGAAGAAAAAAAGGAAAATTAAGAAAAACAAACCATAGAAGAATTATGAAGAAAAAGAAACAAGAAAAGGAAGATGAAGATGCTGGGAGAGATTTACAAAAGCCTCCCCTTCCCACCCACCCCATCCCCTCCTCCCTTCACCCCCTCAACCCCCTCCCCTTCCTTTCTGTCGCTCCCACTGACAGGAATAGACGGAAGAAGTAGTGCAAGGTTGCCATATAACACACTAACAGACTGCAAAAAAACACTGACAGGAACAGAGTAAGACAGACAGAGACAGACACACACAGACTTATATATACCCAGACTTCCTACCCCCTTTATAAAATCACCATATAGCTTTTTCTCCCCTCATCATCCTCCCTATCTCTGCCTCCTGTTTCTTAGCGTTTTCGTCAACATTCCCTCTCTTCGCCATGCCTTTCCCTTTCTTTTTTTCTTTCAACAGCAAGGGACGCAGCTTAAGGGAAGAAAACAAGAACATCAACAAAAAGCACGCTGGACGCTGTTTCGACAAAAGAAAAATAATTGACCAGAGGAGAGGTTAATTTCAGATGAAGAGGTGTCCTCATGCTATCCTCTTGGGAGGGTTCAAGTCATAGGCGGGAGGAAATACAGACGAAGGAAGGTTGTTTCAGAGTTTACCAGCGGAAGGGATAAAATAATGAAGATGCTGGCTAACTCTTGCATAAGGGATTATTTGGGACAGCATATGGATGAGGTTGAGTAGAAAGTTAAGTTTTTCTATGGTTAGTAGTTTTATGAGGCTATAGTAAGAGTTTGACAAGACGCGAAAAAAAAAAAAAAACATGAGAACCCGAAATTAGAAACAGTTGTGAGAGCCGAAGCGTCTGAGGATATGAACCTTAGACACACACACACACACACACACACACACACACACACACACACACACACACACACACACACACACACAGGAGGTAATGGCCGAACACAGTGAAAGAATAACACTACATCGCAGTGAGAACGTCCAGACCCTCTCGGAGGATCACCGACTGCCCCACCTATCAGATGTTTTTAATATGAGCATGTGGCACGTTGCCCAGAAGCTGACCCTGCTCATCGAGTTGTTTGGTAAGAGACAATCGCGAGTGCAGGAGGCCAAGGGGACGCACACAGAGTTTGTGGCTTGAACAAGTCGATATAGATCCTGCCAGTAGCTACTTCGAATGAGAGGGGGGCCTGCATAGAGGCGTGCCTGGAGGGACCCCGGGCGGCGTGTTTCCAATCTGTCTATTCAAAGTCTACCCCGCTCTCCCAGGCCCGAGGCTCCTCCCCCTCGCGTGACGTCGTCATTGACGTCATGAACCTCGCTAATCACAGCGCTACTACACGCTCTCTCTCTCTCTCTCTCTCTCTCTCTCTCTCTCTCTCTCTCTCTCTCTCTCTCTCTCTCTCTCTCTCTCTCTCTCTCTCTCTCTCTCTCTCTCTCTCTCTCTCTCTCAGACTTAGTCTCTCTCTCTCTCTCTCTCTCTCTCTCTCTCTCTCTCTCTCTCTCTCTCTCTCTCTCTCTCTCTCTCTCTCTCTCTCTCTCTCTCTCTCTCTCTCTCTCTCTCTCTCAGGTACGGAAGGCGAGTCACATAGAATGATCGAATTTTTAGAAGAAAATTATCTAAGCCAAATGGTTTCTGAACCAACTCGACAAAATAACATACTAGACCTTGTTATAACGACCCCAGATAAGCTAGTCAGTAATGCCACGGTAAGAGAACACCTCGGTTCTTGTGATCATAAATTAATGCGCGTCGACATTAGAGCTCAAACATCAGTGACTGAAAACAAAGTAAAGGTGCCCGATTTCAAAAGAGCTAACTTCGTAGAAATCCGACGAAAACTAATAGAAATGCAGCTATCAGATGACGGTAATGTAGAGGACGCCTGGCTATAAAGTATCAACACCGTGGCTAAGATCTGGAGGTGAAACGGAGGGTAGAGACAGGCTGGTGGCGGCTTGATCTCGCTCTTCTTTCTAAGACGTGTTTATAAGCTTTAAAAATCATTTACTCACTCAGCAGAACACATTCGTCCCTTTGTGTGAGAAGCGAAGTAACACTAATAAAAGCCCACCTTGGTTTAACAGCGAAATTAAACACTCAGTCAAGGAGAGAAAATTGTTTTACAGGCTAAAGAAAGAGCAAAGCACGCCCGAAAACATTAGACTTTACCATGATGCCAAGCGACGAGTAAAAAGATTAGTAATATGTCAGGCAAAGCGTAGATATGAAGAAAATATTGCGGCCAACTGTAAAAATAATCCGAAATCCTTCTTCAGTTACATAAACAACAGAAGGGCGATCAGAAATGGAATTGAACCCTTAACAAACACCGATGGTGCACTAGTGACTGACAGCCAACACGTTGTAAACCTATTAAACAATTACTATTCCTCGGTGTTTAATACTAACAGTCCTCCCACCACTACCACCAACACCAGTACTAATGTAAATCCCGAGCATACATTGCCTAACTTTGAAATAACAACCGATGAAATCCTTAAAGCCCTCAAATTACTTAAAACAAACAAAAGTCCTGGACCTGACAAAGTATAGCTATCCTACTCTGCTCAAAGAAACAAAGAGCGAAATAGTCTCCTCCCTCACAACCGTATTCAATATGTTCTTGCGACAAGGCATCGTCCCTTCGGATTGGAAAAAGGCTAACGTGACACCGATTTTTAAGAAAGGAGACAAAAAGGTACCAGGTAATTACAGGCCCATTAGTCTAACTTCGGTTGTAGGTAAGCTACTTGAGAGCATAATTAGAGACAAAATTGTGAGTTACCTTGAAACCCACTCATTAATTGGGAACTCACAACACGGCTTCCGTAACAAAAGATCCTGCTTATCAAACCTATTAACCTTTTATAACAACCTCTTCACGGTTTATGACGTAACCAAATCACTGGACACAGTCTATCTTGATTTCCGCAAAGCGTTTGATAAAGTCCCACATCATAAATTACTTTATAAATTAAAGCAAATAGGTATTGACGGTCAAGTAAACCAATGGATCGCGAATTGGTTGAGCAACAGACAACAAAGAGTGGTGATTGACGGATTTAACTCAGAGTGGGCGCCGGTCACCAGTGGCGTCCCTCAGGGCTCGGTTCTTGGCCCAGTGCTCTTCATTATTTACATCAACGATGTGAATGTCGGACTCAATAAGCACATTAGTAAATTTGCAGACGACACAAAGATTGGTAACTCGGTTCTCACTGACGAAGACAGGCAAAGCCTCCAAGAGGATTTGCACAAAATCTCAGCTTGGTCGGATAGATGGGAGATGCCCTTTAACGTAAACAAATGCTAGGTCCTTCAAGTTGGAACAAGGAATAAGAAGTTCGATTACCAGATGCGCGGCGTTAAACTCAAAAGCGTCCAATGCGTTAAGTTAACGACTTGGGGGTCAAAATCACGACAAACCTCAAATTCTCACAGCAATGCATCGATGCAGCAAATAAAGCGAACAGAATGTTGGGCTTCATTAAAAGAAACTTTTCATTCAAGAATAAAGATGTAATACTTCCGCTCTACAATAGTTTAGTCAGACCCCACTTGGTATATGCGGTACAGTTTTGGTCTCCCCACCATGCAAAGGACATTGCTAAATTAGAAGGTGTTCAGAGTCGGGCAACAAAAATGATCCCTTCCTTGCGTAACAAATCTTACGAAGAAAGGCTTTCCACCCTTAACATGTTCTCTCTTGAAAAACGTCGCCTCCGAGGAAAACTGATCGAATGTTTTAAAATACTTAAAGGTTTCACGAATGTAGACAGATCAACATTGTTTATGATCGATGACACTTTGCGTATGAGGAACAACGGCGTAAAACTCATATGTAGACAAGTAAATTCAGACTGCACCAAATTTTTCTTCACCAACGTTGTAGTGCGAGAATGGAATAAACTCCCACCATCAGTGGTCCAGTGTAACACGATTGACTCCTTTAAAAACATGCTCGACCGTCATTTCCATCAACTTAATATCAACTAGAGTTGAAATGCATCGTTTTGGAGCCTTCTGATTAAAGTAGAATCACTTAGGTTTAAGGACAGACCACCTAGTCTGGACCATGGGGTCTGTGTGGTCTGATTTTCTACGTAAATCTATGTAAATCTCTCTCTCTCTCTCTCTCTCTCTCTCTCTCTCTCTCTCTCTCTCTCTCTCTCTCTCTCTCTCTCTCTCTCTCTCTCTCTCTCTCTCTCTCTCTCCTCTCTCTCTCTCTCTCTCTCTCTCCTCTATCTCTCTCTCTCTCTCTCTCTCTCTCTCTCTCTCTCTCTCTCTCTCTCTCTCTCTCTCTCTCTCTCTCTCTCTCTCTCTCTCTCTCAAAAATTAAACACTCAGTCAAGGAGAGAAAATTGTTTTACAGGTTAAAAAAAGAACAAAGCACGCCCGAAAACATTAGACTTTATAACGATGCCAGGCGACGAGTAAAAAGATTAGTATGTCAGGCAAAGCGTAGATATGAAGAAAATATTGCAGCCAACTGTAAAAATATTCCGAAATCCTTCTTCATTTACATAAACAACAGAAAGGCGATCAGAAGTGGAATTGGACCTTTGACAAACAACGACGGTGCACTAGTGACTGACAGCCAACACATTGCAAACCTCTTAAACAGTTAATTTTCCTCGGTGTTTAATACTAACAGTCTTCCTCCCATTACCACCAACACCAGTACTAATGTAAATCTCGAGCATGCATTGCCTAACTTTGAAATAACAACCAATGAAGTCCTTAAAGCTCTCCATTCACTTAAAACAAATAAAAGTCCTGGACCTGACAAAGTATATCCTATACTGCTCAAAGAAACAAAGAGCGAAATACTCTCCTCCCTCACAACCGTATTGCGACTAGGCATCGTCCCTTCGGATTGGAAAAAGGCTAACGTGACACCGATTTTTAAGAAAGGAGACAAAAAATACCAGGTAACTACCGATCCATTAGTCTAACTTCAATTGTTGGTAAGCTACTTGAGAGCATAATTAGAGACAAAATTGTGAGTTACCTCGAAAGCCACTCATTAATTGAGGATTCACAACATGGCTTCCGTAACAAAAGATCCTGCCTATCAAACCTATTGACCTTTTATAACGACCTCTTCTCAGTTTATGACGTAACCAAATCATTGGACATAGTCTATCTTGATTTCCAGAAAGCGTTTGATAAAGTCCCACATCATAAATTACTTTATAAATTAAAGCAAATAGCTATTGACGGTCAAGTAAACCAATGGATCGTGAATTGGTTGAGCAACAGACAACAAAGAGTGGTGATTGACGGATTTAACTCAGAGTGGGCGCCGGTCACTAGTGGCGTCCCTCAGGGCTCGGTTCTTGGCCCAGTGCTCTTCATTATTTACATCAATGACATGGATGTTGGACTCAATAATCGCATTAGTAAATTTGCAGACGACACAAAGATTGGTAACTCGGTTCTCACTGACGAAGACAGGCCAAGCCTCCATGAGGATTTGCACAAAATTTCAGCTTGGTCGGATAGATGCATGGGAGATGCCCTTTAACGTAGACAAGTGCCAGGTCCTTCAAGTTGGAACAAGACAGACGATTACGAGATGGGCGGCCTTAAACTCACAAGCGTTCAATGCATTAAGGACCTGGGGGTCAAAGTCGTGTCAAACCTCAAATTGTCACATCAATGCATCGATGTAGGAAATAAAGCGAACAGAATGTTGGGCTTCATTAAAAGAAACTTTTTATTCAAGAATAAAGATGTAATACTTCCGCTCTACAATATAGTTTAGTCAGACCCCACTTGGAATATGCGGTACAGTTTTGGTCTCCCCACCATGCAAAAGACATTGCTAATTTAGGTGTTCAGCGTCGGGCAACAAAAATGATCCCTTCCTTGTGCAACAAATCCTATGAAGACAGGCTTTCCACCCTTAACATGTTCTCTCTTGAGAAACGTCGCCTCCGAGGAAAACTGATCGAATCTTTTAAAATACTTAATGGTTTCACGAATGTAGACAGAACAAAATTGTTTATGATCAATGACACTTTGCGAACGAGGAACAATGGCATAAAACTCAAATGTAGACAAGTAAATTCAGACTGCACCAAATTTTTCTTCACCAACGTTGTAGTGCAAGAATGGAATAAGCTCCCAACTTCTCTCTCTCTCTCTCTCTCTCTCTCTCTCTCTCTCTCTCTCTCTCTCTCTCTCTCTCTCTCTCTCTCTCTCTCTCTCTCTCTCTCTCTCTCTCTCTCTCTCTCTCTCTCTCTCTCTCTCTCTCTCTCTCTCTCTCTCTCTCTCTCTCTCTTTTTTCTTTATCATTCTCTTTTTTTTTCTCTTTCATTCTTTCTCTCATCCTTCAACTTTCTCTTTCATTCTATCTTTTTTCTCTTTCTTTCTTTCTTTATTTATTTATTTATTTCTCTCTTAGTCCGGGAGACGGATGGGTGTTTTTTTTAGCTGAGCCTTGCTTTAGGGTATATACAAGGTTTTTTGGTTGTTTATTGCTCTTCCACATGTCCTGAACAAGAATCCGACAGATGCCACTCTGGCAACCTTGGACCAATTTTTTTATATGGGCAAGTACCCCTCTTTTATAAGCGATTTGGTCAGCCGTTGTAATATTCAGACACTGCTCCCAGTTTCATCTTCTGGAAATTAAGTCATTGGAGATGTCAAGGTCATATATCTTGTCTTTGTATGTCTAAATCTCTGAAATCCTCAAATGAAAAGCTTGTGAACATTGCCAATGGGTGCACTGCAGACAGCAAGTCAGTGTCCAGAATGCTGTTGCTACTAGGCAAAATATGGCTACCAGGTTTCTAGGCAAATTACCAGGTTTCTATGAACCACTGAAAAGAGAGGTGGTCACTATGGAGACAGTGAAGAAAGGAGTCAGAGTCGGAGACAAGACAGTGTATGACACAGAAAGGTTGTATGCAAGAATGCTCGTGACAAGTGTTCACAGAGGCCTTGACTTAAAGGATGTCCTCAGTTATGAACTGGCACCCATCCTATTCAGTCTATTCCATGAATATGGTGATATGAGGAAAGACAGCAAATCCTCTCTTGTCATCCATCTTGCAGTATTGAAGCATTCAACCATCCAGCCCGAAGTTAAAATCATTGATGGTAATGCAATGCTGTACCACGTCTCCATGCCAAAGAATGCAACAGTGGAACAGCTGGCAGCTAACTTCAGCAAATCAGTATCTCAAATTCATGAGGTGAATGTTATCTTTGACCGGTTCCAGAAGGGATCCATCAAGTCCCATGCGCGTGAGAGACGTACATCAGGATCTGTGCCCCCTGACATCAAAATGACAATGACCACTCCTCTGCCAGCTGGGAATGTGCTCATGAAGAATGTCAACAACAAAAAGCACCACATGATGATGATGTGAATGTGAAGATGATTGGTCAGGAGGATGAAGAATTTGGACATGAAGAAACCAATATCAACATATCATCAGCAACACTCTTCGTTTGGCAACAGAGGAAAGCAGGGAACACATTCAAGTACTAAGTGAGGACAAGATGTGTTTGTGCTGTTGGTGTACTTTTATTGGAAACACCAAGTACCTCTCCCAGGAGGTCACAATGAGGAAATTTGATGGAACAGTTATCGATATAACTGCTACAGCTAGGAAGCCTGGAAATAAAAGCTCACAGCTTTTGCCCTTGCATGTGATTACCGGGTGTGACACAGTCTCCTACCCCTTTGGGAAAGGCAAAGTATCTGCCATTAATGTCATGATGAAGCATGACAACCTTGATCTTACTCCAGTGGGTCAACCAAACACTTCTGAAGAAATCTTGATGGAGACTGGTCGTCGTCTGTTTTGCCTCTTGTATGGCGCCAAGATCTGCACAACCATGGCTGAAGTTCACCACATGCTCTTCACCACAAAGAGAGAAAAGTGCTCCAATCTCCGCTCTCTTCCGCCAACAGATGATCAGGCACTCATTCACCACATGAAGCGAGCTCACCTTCAGGCAATGTTGTGGAAAGCTGCTGATGAGCAGCAACCCCCAGATGTGAGTGCAGAAGACTATGGGTGGCATAACAGAGATGGGGTCCCCTATCCAGTAACAATGTGTAGGGCTGCAGCACCTTCAGACCTGATGAAAGTTATCGCATGTGGATGCACAAGCAACACACCCTAGCTGTAGTCGTAAGCAGTGCAGCTGTAAGAGTGCAAAGATGTCTTGCACCACATACTGCAGCTGCCAAGCAACACTGAACATACAGTTAAGCAGATGCTCGATGATCCTCCTGAACCAGATAGTGACGATTATCTGGATTAACAGATCTCTGTTTTGAGCTATGGATGTAAATGTTTAAAGCTGCCATATTGTGGTAGGGTGTAGAGAGCTTTATTTTAAATATTTTGGTGATGGAAAGTCTAGAGAACTTACTGATGAATGTTATAGTCACTGCTGGCATCATACATATGGTTGCTGTTAGACGCTATTTTTATACCTTTTTGGTAGCTTTTTTCTCATACTGTGTCCATGTAGTATTGTCATGATGAATGTGTGTGATGGTAAATAAAACTCACAACGTTATCATAATAGCAGTGACAGCTTGTACGTGATATTTAAAGCAGGTATCCTCTTGATCTTGTGCATAGTACCAAATGATAAATATAGTCAGGCCATCATTTTGAATTTGTGAATAGAAATAAAATGCCCAAGGGTGCCAGAGTGGCATCCATCAGATTCTTCATTAGGATGCCCAAGAGGACTAGAAACAGAAACAAAAATATTGTATACAGTATACCCTACTGCAAGGTTCACCTCACTGTCTGCTGAACTATTTCCTTTTCTATCTATCTCTTTTTTCTCTCTTTCTTTATTTCTTCCTTTCTCTTTCTTTATTTCAACCTTTCTTTCTCTTTCTTCATTACTCTCCCTTTCTTTTTATCTTTCCCTTTTTCTCTCTTTTTCTTTGTTTCTTTCTTTCTTTGTTTCTTTTTTTCTCTCTTCCTGTCTTTTTCTTTCATTATTTATTTCATACTCTTTCTCACTCCCTTTCTTTCTTTCTCTCTCCCTTTCCTTCTTTCTTTCTTTTCTTTCTTTCTCTCTTTCTTTTCCTTCCTTTCTTTCTCTCTTTCTTCTCCTTCCTTTCTTTCTCTCATTCTTTCTTTCTCTTCCTGTCTTTCTCTCTCTTCCTTTCTTTCTCTCATTCTTTCTTTCTCTTCCTGTCTTTCTCTCTCTCTTCCTTTCTTTCTCATTCTTTCTTTCTTTCTCTCTTTTTCTCTCTTGCTTTCTTTCTTTCTCTCATTATTTTTCTTTTTCTTTCCCTCTCTTTTTTTCTCATTCTTTCTCTCTTTCTTTCTTGCTCTTTTTTCTTTTTCTTTCTCTTTCGTTCTTCCTATTTATTTACGTCAGTTTTTTTTTCTTTTCTCTCTTTCTGTCTCTTGTGTTCTTCCTTTCTTTCTTGTTCTTTCTTTCTCATTCTTTTTTTCTCTCTTCCTGCCTTTCTTTCTGTTTTCTCTTTATTTTTCATTCTCTCTCTCTCTCTCTCTCTCTCTCTCTCTCTCTCTCTCTCTCTCTCTCTCTCTCTCTCTCTCTCTCTCTCTCTCTCTCTCTCTCTCTCTCTCTCTTTCTTTCTTTCTTTCTTTCTTTCTTTCTGCAGGCAGGGTTGGGGAGCATGAATGGGCATGACCCTGCTCCATGGTGACCCAAAGGTGGCTGATTAGCACCAGGAAATCCAGGTCATAAAACCTTTCTCAAGAGGAAATCGTCCTTGGATGAGCATAGCAGTGAACCAGCTGTACATCCAGAGACGCTCATAGCAGTGAAAGGGTTAAGTTTGATGTTTCTTATGCCCTCTCTGTCCTCAACCCTCAGAAGGCTTATGGGCCTGATGGAGTGCCTCCTATTGTCCTTAAAAATTGTGCTTCCGTGCTGACACCCTGCCTGGTCAAACTCTTTCGCCTCTGCCTGTCAACAGCTACCTTTCCTTCCTGCTGAAAGTATGCCTACATACAGCCTGTGCCTAAGAAGAGTGACCATTCCAATCCCTCAAACTACCATCTTATAGCTTTGCTTTCCTGTCTTTCTAAAGCTTTTGAATCTATCCTTATCCAGAAGATTCATAAGGATTTATCCACTTCTAACCTATCTGATCGCCAGTATGGGTTCCACGAGGGGCGTTCTACTGGTGATCTTCTTGCTTTTTTAATTGCCTCTTGGTCATTCTCTCTTAGTCGTTTCAGTGAAACTTTCTCAGTTGCGCTAGACATATCGAAAGCTATCGATAGAGTCTGGCACAACTCTTTGCTTTTTAAACTACCTTCCTACAGATTCTATCCCTCTCTCTGTTCCTTTATCTCCGGTTTCCTTTCCGGCCATTCTATTTCTGCTGTGGTAGACAGTCACTGTTCTTCCCCTAAACCTATCAAAAGTGGTGTCCCACAGGGCTCTGTCCTATCACCCACTCTCTCTCTGATATTCATCAATGATCTTCTTTCCACAACAAACTGTCCTATTCACTCATATGCTAACGACTCTACTTTGCATATTCAACTTCTCTCAACAGAAGACCCTCCCAACAAGAATTACAAGACTCCAGACTGGAGGCTGCAGAATGCTTAACCTCTGACCTTACTATTATTTCTGACTGAGGTAAAAGAAACCTTGTGTCCTTCAGTTCCTCAACAACTCAATTTCTCCACCTATCAACTCGACATAATCTTCCAAACACCTATCCCTTATTCTTCGACAATACTCAGCTGTCACCTTCTTCAACACTAAACATCCTCGGTCTATCCTTAACTCAAAATCTTAACTGGTAACTTCACATCTCCTCTCTCACTAAATCAGCTTCCTTGAGGTTGGGCGTTCTGTATCATCTCCGCCAGTTCTTCTCCCCCACACAGTTGCTATCCATATATAAGGGCCTTGTCCGCCCTCGTATGGAGTATGCATCTCACAGTGTGGGGGGGTCCACTCACACAGCTCTCTTGGACAGAGTGGAGTCTAAGGCTCTTCGTCTCATCAACTCTCCTCCTCTTACTGGGTCTTTTACCTCATAAATTCCATCGCGATGTTGTCTCGCTTTCTATCTTCTATCGATGTTTTCAAGCTGACTGCTCTTTTGAACTTGCACACTGCATTCCTCCACCCTCCTGCAGCCCCGCTACACACGACTCCCTACTCAAGCTCATCCCTGTACCATCCAAATTCCTTACGCAAGAGTTAACCAGCATCTTCACTCTTTCCCATGAATGTGGGACTGAGGCAGGGCTGTATCCTTGCCCCATCATTTTTCAACACTTGTATGGACTGGGTGCTGGGCAGATGTGTGGACTAGAATCCTTGTGGAGCATCCATTGGCAATATCAGGGTCACCAATCATGCAGTAATTCTGCCAGAGTCACTGTAAATTTTGGTGATGGCTCTCAAAGCACTGCATGAGGAGGCGAAGCCCTTAGGACTTCAGGTCTCCCGGGCCAAGACCAAGGTACAGGTGTTTGGAGGCTTGCTGGATGACACAGTACAGTCTGTTCATGTGTGTGGCGACGACACTGAGATCTCATAAAATATCACATACCAAAGTAGCATAATTCATAACAACGGTGAGTCTCGCCAAGAAGTCTGACGGCAGATAGGTTTGGTCCACGGTGTTATGGACTCGCTCAGCACGAGTATATGGCGTTGTCGGTACCTGTGTAGAAGGAAAGAGATCCAGATCTTCAAGTCCCTTGTGCTCCCTGTCTTGCTCTATGGTTGTGAGACACGGACACTAAATGGGGATTGGAGAGGCGGATTGATGCCTTTGGTAATAAGTGTCTATGCAGAATCATGGGATATCGCTGGAGTGACTGTGTCAAACTAGCGACTACTCCATGGAATGATTCGACATAATATACCACCTGCATAATCCGTCAACGCCAACTCCAGCACGTGGCACATTACCCAGAAGCTGATCCTGTTCATACGGTTGTCTCTGTAAGAGACAATCCTGAGTGGAGGAGGCCAAGGGGACGCCCACAGAGTTCGTGGCTTGAGCAAATCGATAGCTCCTGCTTGGAGGTGCTCAGGAAGGGAAGGGGGCCTGCATGGAGACTCGCCTGGAGGGACCCTTGGACTTGGCAACATAGGGTGGGTGAGGTGACGTGCCCCCCGGTGTTTTTTTTTGTTTTTTTTTACAGCTAAGGAGACAGTTCAAGGGCGTAAAGAAAAATATATTTAAAAAAGCCCGCTACTTACTGCTCCTGAATAGAGGTCAAAGGAGTGGCCGAAAGAGAGGTCAATTTCAGGAGGAGAGGTGTCCTGATACCCTCCTCTTGAAAGAGTTCAAGTCGTAGGCAGGAGGAAATACAGATGAAGGAAGATTGTTCCAGAGTTTACCAGCGTGAGGGATGAAGGAATGAAGATGCTGCTTGACTCTTGCATAAGGGGTTTGGACAGTATAGGGATGAGCATGAGTAGAAAGTCGTGTGCAGCGGGGCCGCAGGAGGGGGGGAGGCATGCAGTTAGCAAGTCCAGAAGAGCAGTCAGCATGAAAATATCGATAGAAGATAGAAAGAGAGGCAACATGGCGGTGGAATTTGAGAGGTAGAAGACTATCAGTATGAGGAGGAGAGCTGATGAGAAGAAGAGCCTTTAACTCCACTCTGTCAAGGAGAGCTCTGTGAGTTGACTCACCCACACATGAGATGCATACTCCATACGACTCGAGGGCGGACAAGGCCTCTGTAAATGAATAACAACTTTGCGGGGGAGAAGAACTGGCGGAGACGGTACAGAACGCCCAGCCTCGAGGAAGCTGATTTAGTAAGAGATGAGATATGAAGTTTCCAGTTGAGATTTTGAGTTAAGGATAGACCGAGGATGTTTAGTGTTGAAGAAGGTGATAGCTGAGTGTTGTCAAAGAATAGGGGATAGTTGTTTGGAAGATTGTGTCGAGTGGATAGGTGGGGAAATTGAGTTTTGGAGGCGTTGAAGGACACCAGGTTCCTCTTGCCCCAATCAGAAATAATAGTAAGGTCTGAGGCTAAGCGTTCTGTTGCCTCCAGCCTTGAATCGTTAAGTTCCTGTAGGGTGGGTCTTCTATTAAAAGAAGTTGAGTAATGCAGAGTGGAGTCATTGGCGTAAGAATGGATAGGTGTATGCCCACATTAATTGATTGATGATTAATTCACTCTTTCATCCCTCACACTGGTAAACTTTGGAATAATCTTCCTTCATCTGTATTTCCTCCTGCCTACATCTTGAACTCTTTCAAGAGGAGGGTATCAGGACACCTCTCCTCCCGAAACTGACCTCTCTTTCGGCCACTCCTCTTAACTCCTTTTTATAGGAGCAATGATTTGCAGGCTTTTTTTTTTTTCCTTGAGCCATTTCCTTTACTGTAGAAATAAAAAAAATATGAATTCCCTGGAGAACAACAACAGATTGACGGACAAGCAGTTTGGCTTCCGAGGAGGAAGATCTTGTATGACAAATTTGATGTGTTAATACATGTGAGTGATAGACATAGTGCAGGAAAGGGATGGTTGGGCATATGGAATTTATTTGGATCTATGGAAAGCACTTGATAAGGTGCCACATAAGAGACTTCTGTGGAAGATGGAGAACATCATAGGACTGAGAGGAGGACTTTTGAGATGGAGGAAGGATTATTTGGAGAACAGGGAATGAGGTCAGTGATCAGGGGTGCGAGTCCTCGTGGGGGAAAGTGATCAGTGGAGTCCCACAGAGGTCAGTGCTGGCTCTGGTCATGTTTGCAATCTACATCAACGACATGGCGGAGGGAATAAACAGTTACATAAGCATGACTGCTGATGATGCAAAGTTACTGAGGAATATTGGAAGTGAAGAGGACTGTCAAGCACTGCAATGGGACATGGACAGGATATGGGAGTGGAGTTGTAGATGGGAAAGGGAATTGAACACCAGAAAGTGCAGTTCGATGGAATTTGGAAAAAATAAAAAGAATGGATATGAGATCATTAAGAAAACATCATTGTAAAAGGATCTGGGAGTGACTATTGGATAATTTGTCGCTGAAGAAACATATAAACAGAATTGTAGGTGAGACACACAACCTGGTGAGAAACATACAAGGTCCTTTTCAATATCTGGATGAGGAAATGATGAAAACATTATTGTGACAGTGATATGCCCAAGGCTGGAATACGCAGCAACAATGTGGTCACCGAGTACAAAGACAAATATGGGGAAAGTAGAGAGGATTCAGATGGCAGCAACAGGTTCCAGGACTAAGAGGTTTTAACATATGAAGAGAGATTGAAGCGGCTGAACCCACCGACACAGGAACAATGGAGGGAGAGAGATCTGCTGCGGTATATAGGGTGCTGAGTGGGATGGAGAAAGTGGACAATGAAGGTTAATAATGTGGGATGCAAGAGAATCAGGAGGCCATGAAAGAAAGATGAAAAAGGAAGCCTGTAGAAGAGGCATCAAATAGAACAGCTTTCCACACAGAGTAGTGGAGGCAGGAATGGCCCAGAAAAGGTTGTGGTCCAAGCAATGACGATTCATGTATTTAAGGCCAAGTTAGATAAGAAAACTCAAGGAAGAAATGTGGCTGAGCAAGTAAAAAGGGAAAGGAAAAAGAAATATAGAGAATGCAAAATGAAATTAAAACAAGCAACAAAAGAAAGTAAGAAGAGAGTTGATGAAGACTTTGGAAAAAGACTAAGTGAAAAATATAAAGGGAACAGGAAATCATATTGGAAAGAAGTAAAGAATGAAAGAAATGCAGAAAATATCTCCCCAAATGAAGTTATGGATGAGAATGGCAAGATGTTGAAAGACGGGGAAGCTGTGAAGGAGAGATGGAGAGAATATTTCAAAAACTTAATGAATTTTGAGGATGGACGTCCAGCAGCTGTAACAGCAGCAGTTTTGAGTAGAGGTAGAGGAGGAGTATAGAAAGAAAGAACTATAACATATGAACAAGTAAATCAGGCAATAAAAAGATTAAAAATGGAAAGGCAGCAGGAACTGATGGAATCACAGCAGAAATGTTGAAGTGTGGAGGAGATGTAGTTGTTAAATGGATGGTCAAGATATGTGAAGTAGCATGGGAGGGTGCCAGCAGACTGGATGAAAGCCATCATTGTCCCAGTTTACAAGGGGAAGGGCAGGAGAGGGGAGTGTGGGGGCTATAGAGGTACTATAAGTCTCCTGAGTATACCCGGAAAGGTATATGGAAAAGTCATAATAGAGAGGGTGCAAAGACTTACAGAAGAGAAAATCAGTGAAGAGCAAGGAGGCTTCAGGAAGGGAAGGGGATGTGTGGATCAGATATTTGCCTTCAGGATGGTAGTAGAAAAAATAATAGCAAAAGGAAAGAAACTATACGCTGCCTTCATGGATTTGAAAAAGCTTATGGCATTGTGGGATGTTTTAAAGATATATAGATATACATAGATACTGCTTAATGCAATAAAGTCCTTCTATGAGGATGCATCTGCATGTGTCAAAATTACTGGAGAAA